>NW_024100145.1:0-24620 GCF_016545835.1 Crotalus tigris | reverse complement strand
CCTAAGTGGAATTTTCCTAAATGGGATTTTCCCGTATATTTTACCAGGAAACATAGAATAGGCAGACTTGAAATGTCAGTGCCCTCCTAACCATACCCAAGCACTCCGAGTTTTTTGGCAATGTCCATTTTGCTCTACGAGTTCATGGTCACCTAACCCTAACCCTAAGTGGAATTTTCCTAAATGGGATTTCCCCATGTATTTTATCAGGAAACCTAGATAAAGCAGGATATAAAAGTCAGTGCCCTCCTGAACATAGTCAAATAGTCCTAGTTTGTTGGCAATGTCCATTTTGCTCTACGAGTTCATGGTGATCTAACCCTAACCCTAAGTGGAATTTTCCTAAATGTGATTTTTCAATGTATTTTACCAGGAAAAATAGAAAAGGCAGGGTGGTAAGGTCAGTGCCCTCCTAAGCATACACAAGCACTCTGAGATTGTTGGCAATATCCATTTTGCTCTACGAGTTCATAGAGACCTAACCCTAACCTTATGTGGAATTTTCCTAAATTGGATTTTCCCATATATTTTACCAGCAAATATAGATAGGGCAGTCAGGAAAGGTCAGTGCCCTCCTAACCATACCAAGTAATCCGAGTTTCTTGGCAATGTCCATTTTGCTCTACAAGTTCATGGTGACCTAAACCTAAAGCTAAGTGGAATTTTCCTAAATGGGATTTTCCCACTTCTTTTCTCAAGAAATATAGATAGGGCAGGCTGGAAAGGTCAGTACCCTCCTAACCATACCCAACCGAATTTGTTGGCAATATCCATTTTCCTTTACGGGTTAATGTTGACCTAACCCTAACCCTAAGTGGAATTTTCCTAAATGGGATTTTCCCATGTATTTTGTAAGGAAACATAGAAAAGGTAGGCTGGAAAGGTCAGTGCCCTCCAAACTATACCCAAGCACTGTAGGATTATTGGCAATATCCATTTTCCTCTACGGGGCCATGGTGACCTAACCCTAACCCTAAGTGGAATTTTCGTATATGGGATTTTCCCATGTATTTTACCAGGAAAAATAGATAAAGCATGCTGGAAAGGTCATTGCCCTCCTAACCATAGCCAAGCACTCTGAGTTTGTTGGCAATGTCCATTTTGCTCTGCAAGTTCATGGTGACCTAACCCTAACCCTAAGTGGAATTTTCCTAAATGGGTTTTTCCCGTATATTTTACCAGGAAACATAGAAAATGCAGACTGGAAATGTCAGTGCCCACTTAACCATAGCCAAGCACTCCAAGTTTGTTGGCGATTTCCATTTTGCTCTACGCGTTCATGGTGACCTAACCCTAAGGGGAATTTTCCTAAATGGGATTTTCTCATGTATTTTACCAGGAAATATATAAAAGGCAGGCTGGAAAGGTCAGTGCCCTCCTAACCATACCCAAGCACTCTGAGTTTGTTGGCAATATCCATTTTGCTCTACAGGTTCATGGTGACCTAAACCTAACCCGAAGTTGAATTTTCCTAAATGGGATTTTCCCATGTATTTTACCAGGAAATATATAAAAGGCAGGCGGGAGATGTCAGTGCCCTCCTAACCATACCCAAGCAATCTGAGTTTGTTGGCAGTGTTCATTTTGCTGTAACAGTTCATGGTGACCTAACCCTAACGCTAAGTGAAATTTTCCTAAATGGGATTTTCCCATATATTTTACCAGGAAGAATAGATAGGTGAGGCTGGAAAGGTAAGTGTCCTCCTAACCATACCCAAGCACTCTGAGTTTGTTGGCGATATCCATTTTCCTCTACGGGTTCATGGTGACCTAACCCTAACCCTAAGTGGAATTTTCCTAAATGGGATTTTCCCATGTATTTTAACAGGAAAAAAAGATAAAGCAGGCTGGAAAGGTCATTGCCCTCCTAACCATAGCCAAGCACTCTGAGTTTGTTGGAAATGTCCATTTTGCTCTGCGAGTTCATAGTGACCTAACCGTAACCCTTAGTGGAATTTCCGTAAATGGGATTTTCCCATGTATTTTACCAGGAAACATAGATAAAGCAGGCTGGAAAGGTCAGTGCCCTCCTCACCATACCCAAGCAATCTGAGTTTCTTTGCAATGTCGATTTTGCTCTATGAGTTCATGGTGACCTAACCCTAAGTGGAATTTTTGTAAATTGGATTTTCCCATATATTTTAGCAGGGAGCATAGATAGGTGAGGCTGGAAAGGTCAGTGTCCTCCTAACCATACCCAAGCATTCTGAGTTTGTTGGCAATATCAATTTTCCTCTACAGGTTCATGGTGACCTAACCCTAACCCTAAGTGGAATTGTCCTAAATGGATTTTCCCGTATATTTTACCAGGAAACACAGAATAGGCAGACTGGAAATGTCAGTGCCCTCCTAACCATACCCAAGCACACCGGGTTTTTTGGCAATGTCCATTTTGCTCTACGAGTTCATGGTCACCTAACCCTAAACCTAAGTGGAATTTTCCTAAATGGGATTTCCCCATGTATTTTACCAGGAAAAATACATAAAGCATGGTGGAAAAGTCACTTCCCTCCTAACCATACCCAAGCACTCTGAGTTTGTTGGCAATATCCATTTTCCTCTACGGGTTGATCATGACCTAACCCTATCCCGAAGTAGAATTTTCCTAAATGGGTTTTTCCCGTATATTTTACCAGAAAACATAGAAAAGGCAGGCTGGAAAGGTCAGTGCCCTCCTAACCATCCCCAAGCACTCTGTGTTTGTTTGTGATGTCCATTTTGCTCTACGGGTTCATGGTGACCTAACCCTAACCCTAAGTGGAATTTTCCTAAATGGGATTTTCCCGTATATTTTACCAGGAAACATAGAATAGGCAGACTTGAAATGTCAGTGCCCTCCTAACCATACCCAAGCACTCCGAGTTTTTTGGCAATGTCTATTTTGCTCTACGAGTTCATGGTGTTCTAACCCTAACCCTAAGTGGAATTTTCCTAAATGGGATTTCCCCATGTATTTTATCAGGAAACCTAGATAAAGCAGGATATAAAAGTCAGTGCCCTCCTCAACATAGTCAAATAGTCCTAGTTTGTTGGCAATGTCCATTTTGCTCTACGAGTTCATGGTGATCTAACCCTAACCCTAAGTGGAATTTTCCTAAATGTGATTTTTCAATGTATTTTACCAGGAAAAATAGAAAAGGCAGGGTGGTAAGGTCAGTGCCCTCCTAAGCATACACAAGCACTCTGAGATTTTTGGCAATATCCATTTTGCTCTACGAGTTCATAGAGACCTAACCCTAACCTTATGTGGAATTTTCCTAAATTGGATTTTCCCATATATTTTACCAGCAAATATAGATAGGGCAGTCAGGAAAGGTCAGTGCCCTCCTAACCATACCCAAGTAATCTGAGTTTCTTGGCAATGTCCATTTTGCTCTACAGGTTCATGGTGACCTAACCCTAAAGCTAAGTGGAATTTTCCTAAATGGGATTTTCCCACTTGTTTTATCAAGAAATATAGATAGGGCAGGCTGGAAAGGTCAGTACCCTCCTAACCATACCCAACCGAATTTGTTGGCAATATCCATTTTCCTTTACGGGTTAATGTTGACCTAACCCTAACCCTAAGTGGAATTTTCCTAAAAGGGATTTTCCCATGTATTTTGTAAGGAAACATAGAAAAGGTAGGCTGGAAAGGTCAGTGCCCTCCTAACTATACCCAAGCACTGTAGGATTATTGGCAATATCCATTTTCCTCTACGGGGCCATGGTGACCTAACCCTAACCTTAAGTAGAATTTTCGTATATGGGATTTTCCCATGTATTTTACCAGGAAAAATAGATAAAGCATGCTGGAAAGGTCATTGCCCTCCTAACCATAGCCAAGCACTCTGAGTTTGTTGGCAATGTCCATTTTGCTCTGCAATTTCATGGTGACCTAACCCTAACCCTAAGTGGAATTTTCCTAAATGGGTTTTTCCCGTATATTTTACCAGGAAACATAGAAAATGCAGACTGGAAATGTCAGTGCCCACCTAACCATAGCCAAGCACTCCGAGTTTGTTGGCGATTTCCATTTTGCTCGACGCGTTCATGGTGACCTAACCCTAAGGGGAATTTTCCTAAATGGGATTTTCTCATGTATTTTACCAGGAAATATATAAAAGGCAGGCTGGAAAGGTCAGTGCCCTCCTAACCATACCCAAGCACTCTGAGTTTGTTGGCAATATCCATTTTGCTCTACAGGTTCATGGTGACCTAAACCTAACCCTAAGTTGAATTTTCCTAAATGGGATTTTCACATGTATTTTACCAGGAAATATATAAAAGGCAGGCGGGAGATGTCAGTGCCCTCCTAACCATACCCAAGCAATCTGAGTTTGTTGGCAGTGTTCATTTTGCTGTAACAGTTCATGGTGACCTAACCCTAACGCTAAGTGAAATTTTCCTAAATGAGATTTTCCCATATATTTTACCAGGAAGAATAGATAGGTGAGGCTGGAAAGGTAAGTGTCCTCCTAACCATACCCAAGCACTCTGAGTTTGTTGGCGATATCCATTTTCCTCTACGGGTTCATGATGACCTAACCCGAACCCTAAGTGGAATTTTCCTAAATGGGATTTTCCCATGTATTTTACCAGGAAAAAAAGATAAAGCAGGCTGGAAAGGTCATTGCCCTCCTAACCATAGCCAAGCACTCTGAGTTTGTTGGAAATGTCCATTTTGCTCTGCGAGTTCATCGTGACCTAACCGTAACCCTTAGTGGAATTTCCGTAAATGGGATTTTCCCATGTATTTTACCAGGAAACATAGATAAAGCAGGCTGGAAAGGTCAGTGCCCTCCTCACCATACCCAAGCAATCTGAGTTTCTTTGCAATGTCGATTTTGCTCTATGAGTTCATGGTGACCTAACCCTAAGTGGAATTTTTGTAAATTGGATTTTCCCATATATTTTAGCAGGGAGCATAGATAGGTGAGGCTGGAAAGGTCAGTGTCCTCCTAACCATACCCAAGCATTCTGAGTTTGTTGGCAATATCAATTTTCCTCTACAGGTTCATGGTGACCTAACCCTAACCCTAAGTGGAATTGTCCTAAATGGATTTTCCCATATATTTTACCAGGAAACACAGAATAGGCAGACTGGAAATGTCAGTGCCCTCCTAACCATACCCAAGCACACCGGGTTTTTTGGCAATGTCCATTTTGCTCTACGAGTTCATGGTCACCTAACCCTAAACCTAAGTGGAATTTTCCTAAATGGGATTTCCCCATGTATTTTACCAGGAAAAATACATAAAGCATGGTGGAAAAGTCACTTCCCTCCTAACCATACCCAAGCACTCTGAGTTTGTTGGCAATATCCATTTTCCTCTACGGGTTGATCATGACCTAACCCTATCCCGAAGTAGAATTTTCCTAAATGGGTTTTTCCCGTATATTTTACCAGAAAACATAGAAAAGGCAGGCTGGAAAGGTCAGTGCCCTCCTAACCATCCCCAAGCACTCTGTGTTTGTTTGTGATGTCCATTTTGCTCTACGGGTTCATGGTGACCTAACCCTAAGTGGAATTTTTATAAATTGGATTTTCCCATATATTTTACCAGGAAGCATAGATAAAGCAGGCTGGAAATGTCAGTGCCCTCCTAACCATACCCAAGCATTCCGACTTTTTTGGCAATGTCCATTTTGCTCTACGGGTTCATGGTGACCTAACCCTAACACTAAGTGGAATTTTCCTAAATGGGATTTCCCCTTGTATTTTATCAGGAAACCTAGATAAAGCAGGTTATAAAGGTCATTGCCCTCCTAACCATAGTCAAATAGTCCTAGTTTGTTGGCAATGTCCATTTTGCTCTACGAGTTCATAGACACCTAACCCTAACCCTAAGGGAATTTTGTAAATGGATTTTCCCATATATTTTACCATTCGGGGTGAGCAAGATAGGAGGCTGAAAGGCCAGTGTCCCTCCTAACCATACCAAGCATTCTGAGTTTGTGGCAATATCAATTCCTCTAACAGGTTCATGGTTGACCTAACCCAAACCCTAAGTGGAATTGTATAAATGATTTCCCATATATTTTACCAGGAAAACACAGAATACGGCAGATGGAAATTCAGTGCCCTCCAACCAACCCAAGCACTCCGGCTTTTTGGCAATGTCCATTTGCTCTACGAGTTCATGGTGACCTAAACATAAAGTTAAGTGGAATTTTCCAATATGGGATTTTTCAACTTCTTTATCAGAAATATAGATAGGGCAGGCTGGGAAAGGTCAGTACCCTCAAACATACCCAAACGAATTGTTGGCAATATCCATTCTTCCTTACGGGTTAATGTTGACCTAACCCTAGCCCTAAGTGCAATTTTCCTCTAATGGGATTTTCCCATGTATTTTACCAGGAAACATAGGGTAGCCTAGAAACGTCAGTGCCCTCCTAACCATACCCAAGCACTCTGGGTTTGTTGGCGATGTCTATTTTGTTGTACGAATTCATGGTGACCTAACCCTAACCCTAAGTGGAATTTTTCTCCAATGGGATTTTCAGATGTATTTACCAGGAAAAATAGATAGGGGAACGTAGAAATGTCAGTGCCCTCCGAACCATACCCAAGCACTCCAGGTTTTTTGGCGATGTCCATTTTCTGTACAATTTCATGGTGACCTAACCTAACCCTAAGTGGATTCTAAAGGGTTTTTTCCCGTATATTTTACCAGGAAACATAGAAAATGCAGACTGGAAATGTCAGTGCCCACCTAACCATAGCCAAGCACTCCGAGTTTGTTGGCGATTTCCATTTTGCTCTACACGTTCATGGTGACCTAACCCTAAGGGGAATTTTCCTAAATGGGATTTTCTCATGTATTTTACCAGGAAATATATAAAAGGCAGGCTGGAAAGGTCAGTGCCCTCCTAACCATACCCAAGCACTCTGAGTTTGTTGGCAATATCCATTTCGCTCTACAGGTTCATGGTGACCTAAACCTAACCCTAAGTTGAATTTTCCTAAATGGGATTTTCCCATGTATTTTACCAGGAAATATATAAAAGGCAGGCGGGAGATGTCAGTGCCCTCCTAACCATACCCAAGCAATCTGAGTTTGTTGGCAGTGTTCATTTGCAGGAACAGTTCATGGTGGACCTAACACCTAACGCTAGAGAAATTTTCCTCCTAAATGAGATTATTACCCTATAATGTTACAAGGAAGAATAGATAGTAGAGGTGGGAAAGGTTAAAGTGTCCTCCTAAACCATACCAAGCATCTGAGTTTGTTGGCGATATCATTTCCTCTACGGGGTCATGGTGACCTAACCCTCGAACACTAAGGGGAAATTTTCTAAATGGGATTTTTCCCAGTAACTTACCAGGAAAAAAAGATAAAGCAGCTGGACAGGTCATGCCCTCCTAACCATAGCCAAGCACTCGGAGGTTTTTGGAAAATGTCCATTTTTGCTCTGCGATTCATAGTGACCTAACCGTAAACCCTTAGTGGAATTTCGAGAAATGGGATGCTCCCATGTATTTTAAGGAAAACATAGATAAAGCAGGCGGGAAAGGTCAGTGCCTCCTCACCATAACCAAGCAATCGAATTTGTTGGCGATGTCGATTTTGCTCTCCGAGTTCATGGTGACTAACCCTAACCCTGTGGAATTTTCCTCCAATGGGATTTTCCCATGTATTTAGCAGGGAGCAATAAGATAGGTGAGGCTGGAAAGGTCAGTGTACTGCCTAACCATACCCAAAGCATTCTGAGTTTGTGGCAATATCAATCTTTTCCTCTACAGTTCATGGTGACCTAACCCTAACCCTAAGTGGAATAGTCTTAAATGGATTTTCCCATATATTTTACCAGGAAACACAGAATAGGCAGACTGGAAATGTCAGTGCCCTCCTAACCATACCCAAGCACTCCGGGTTTTTTGGCAATGTCCATTTTGCTCTACGAGTTCATGATCACCTAACCCTAAACCTAAGTGGAATTTTCCTAAATGGGATTTCCCCATGTATTTTACCAGGAAAAATACATAAAGCATGGTGGAAAAGTCACTTCCCTCCTAACCATACCCAAGAACTCTGAGTTTATTGGCAATATCCATTTTCCTCTACGGGTTGATCATGACCTAACCCTATCCCGAAGTAGAATTTTCCTAAATGGGTTTTTCCCGTATATTTTACCAGAAAACATAGAAAAGGCAGGATGGAAAGGTCAGTGCCCTCCTAACCATCCCCAAGCACTCTGTGTTTGTTTGTGATGTCCATTTTGCTCTTCGGGTTCATGGTGACCTAACCCTAACCCTAAGTGGAATTTTCCTAAATGGGATTTTCCCGTATATTTTACCAGGAAACATAGAATAGGCAGACTTGAAATGTCAGTGCCCTCCTAACCATACCCAAGCACTCCGAGTTTTTTGGCAATGTCTATTTTGCTCTACGAGTTCATGGTGTTCTAACCCTAACCCTAAGTGGAATTTTCCTAAATGGGATTTCCCCATGTATTTTATCAGGAAACCTAGATAAAGCAGGATATAAAAGTCAGTGCCCTCCTCAACATAGTCAAATAGTCCTAGTTTGTTGGCAATGTCCATTTTGCTCTTCGATTTCATGGTGACCTAACCGTAACCCTAAGTGGACTTTTTGTAAATTGGATTTTCCCATATATTTTACCAGGGAGCATAGATAGGTGAGGCTGTAAAGGTCAGTGTCCTCCTAACCATACCCAAGCATTCTGAGTTTGTTGGCAATATCAATTTTCCTCTACAGGTTCATGGTGACCTAACCCTAACCCTAAGTGGAATTGTCCTAAATGGATTTTCCCATATATTTTACCAGGAAACACAGAATAGGCAGACTGGAAATGTCAGTGCCCTCCTAACCATACCCAAGCACTCCGGGTTTTTTGGCAATGTCCATTTTGCTCTACGAGTTCATGGTGACCTAAACCTAAAGCTAAGTGGAATTTTCGTAAATGGGATTTTCCCACTTCTTTTATCAAGAAATATAGATAGGGCAGGCTGGAAAGGTCAGTACCCTCCTAACCATACCCAACCGAATTTGTTGGCAATATCCATTTTCCTTTACGGGTTAATGTTGACCTAACCCTAACCCTAAGTGGAATTTTCCTAAATGGGATTTTCCCATGTATTTTGTAAGGAAACATAGAAAAGGTAGGCTGGAAAGGTCAGTGCCCTCCTAACTATACCCAAGCACTGTAGGATTATTGGCAATATCCATTTTCCTCTACGGGGCCATGGTGACCTAACCCTAACCCTAAGTGGAATTTTCGTATATGGGATTTTCCCATGTATTTTACCAGGAAAAATAGATAAAGCATGCTGGAAAGGTCATTGCCCTCCTAACCATAGCCAAGCACTCTGAGTTTGTTGGCAATGTCCATTTTGCTCTGCAATTTCATGGTGACCTAACCCTAACCCTAAGTGGAATTTTCCTAAATGGGTTTTTCCCGTATATTTTATCAGGAAACATAGAAAATGCAGACTGGAAATGTCAGTGCCCACCTAACCATAGCCAAGCACTCCGAGTTTGTTGGCGATTTCCATTTTGCTCTACGCGTTCATGGTGACCTAACCCTAAGGGGAATTTTCCTAAATGGGATTTTCTCATGTATTTTACCAGGAAATATATAAAAGGCAGGCTGGAAAGGTCAGTGCCCTCCTAACCATACCCAAGCACTCTGAGTTTGTTGGCAATATCCATTTCGCTCTACAGGTTCATGGTGACCTAAACCTAACCCTAAGTTGAATTTTCCTAAATGGGATTTTCCCATGTATTTTACCAGGAAATATATAAAAGGCAGGCGGGAGATGTCAGTGCCCTCCTAACCATACCCAAGCACTCTGAGTTTGTTGGCAGTGTTCATTTTGCTGTAACAGTTCATGGTGACCTAACCCTAACGCTAAGTGAAATTTTCCTAAATGGGATTTTCCCATATATTTTACCAGGAAGAATAGATAGGTGAGGCTGGAAAGGTAAGTGTCCTCCTAACCATACCCAAGCACTCTGAGTTTGTTGGCGATATCCATTTTCCTCTACGGGTTCATGGTGACCTAACCCTAACCCTAAGTGGAATTTTCCTAAATGGGATTTTCCCATGTATTTTACCAGGAAAAAAAGATAAAGCAGGCTGGAAAGGTCATTGCCCTCCTAAGCATAGCCAAGCACTCTGAGTTTGTTGGAAATGTCCATTTTGCTCTGCGAGTTCATAGTGACCTAACCGTAACCCTTAGTGGAATTTCCGTAAATGGGATTTTCCCATGTATTTTACCAGGAAACATAGATAAAGCAGGCTGGAAAGGTCAGTGCCCTCCTCACCATACCCAAGCAATCTGAGTTTCTTTGCAATGTCGATTTTGCTCTATGAGTTCATGGTGACCTAACCCTAAGTGGAATTTTTGTAAATTGGATTTTCCCATATATTTTACCAGGAAACACAGAATAGGCAGACTGGAAATGTCAGTGCCCTCCTAACGATACCCAAGCACTCCGGGTTTTTTGGCAATGTCCATTTTGCTCTACGAGTTCATGGTCACCTAACCCTAACCCTAAGTGGAATTTTCCTAAATGGGATTTCCCCATGTATTTTATCAGGAAACCTAGATAAAGCAGGATATAAAAGTCAGTGCCCTCCTCAACATAGTCAAATAGTCCTAGTTTGTTGGCAATGTCCATTTTGCTCTACGAGTTCATGGTGATCTAACCCTAACCCTAAGTGGAATTTTCCTAAATGTGATTTTTCAATGTATTTTACCAGGAAAAATAGAAAAGGCAGGGTGGTAAGGTCAGTGCCCTCCTAAGCATACACAAGCACTCTGAGATTGTTGGCAATATCCATTTTGCTCTACGAGTTCATAGAGACCTAACCCTAACCTTATGTGGAATTTTCCTAAATTGGTTTTTCCCATATATTTTACCAGCAAATATAGATAGGGCAGTCAGGAAAGGTCAGTGCCCTCCTAACCATACCCAAGTAATCCGAGTTTCTTGGCAATGTCCATTTTGCTCTACGAGTTCATGGTGACTTAACCCTAAAGCTAAGTGGAATTTTCCTAAATGGGATTTTCCCACTTCTTTTATCAAGAAATATAGATAGGGCAGGCTGGAAAGGTCAGTACCCTCCTAACCATACCCAACCGAATTTGTTGGCAATATCCATTTTCCTTTACGGGTTAATGTTGACCTAACCCTAACCCTAAGTGGAATTTTCCTAAATGGGATTTTCCCATGTATTTTGTAAGGAAACATAGAAAAGGTAGGCTGGAAAGGTCAGTGCCCTCCTAACTATACCCAAGCACTGTAGGATTATTGGCAATATCCATTTTCCTCTACGGGGCCATGGTGACCTAACCCTAACCCTAAGTGGACTTTTCGTATATGGGATTTTCCCATGTATTTTACCAGGAAAAATAGATAAAGCATGCTGGAAAGGTCATTGCCCTCCTAACCATAGCCAAGCACTCTGAGTTTGTTGGCAATGTCCATTTTGCTCTGCAATTTCATGGTGACCTAACCCTAACCCTAAGTGGAATTTTCCTAAATGGGTTTTTCCCGTATATTTTACCAGGAACCATAGAAAATGCAGACTGGAAATGTCAGTGCCCACCTAACCATAGCCAAGCACTCCGAGTTTGTTGGCGATTTCCATTTTGCTCTACGCGTTCATGGTGACCTAACCCTAAGGGGAATTTTCCTAAATGGGATTTTCTCATGTATATTACCAGGAAATATTTAAAAGGCAGGCTGGAAAGGTCAGTGCCCTCCTAACCATACCCAAGCACTCTGAGTTTGTTGGCAATATCCATTTTGCTCTACAGGTTCATGGTGACCTAAACCTAACCCTAAGTTGAATTTTCCTAAATGGGATTTTCCCATGTATTTTACCAGGAAATATATAAAAGGCAGGCGGGAGATGTCAGTGCCCTCCTAACCATATCCAAGCAATCTGAGTTTGTTGGCAGTGTTCATTTTGCTGTAACAGTTCATGGTGACCTAACCCTAACGCTAAGTGAAATTTTCCTAAATGAGATTTTCCCATATATTTTACCAGGAAGAATAGATAGGTGAGGCTGGAAAGGTAAGTGTCCTCCTAACAATACCCAAGCACTCTGAGTTTGTTGGCGATATCCATTTTCCTCTACGGGTTCATGGTGACCTAACCCTAACCCTAAGTGGAATTTTCCTAAATGGGATTTTCCCATGTATTTTACCAGGAAAAAAAGATAAAGCAGGCTGGAAAGGTCATTGCCCTCCTAACCATAGCCAAGCACTCTGAGTTTGTTGGAAATGTCCATTTTGCTCTGCGAGTTCATAGTGACCTAACCGTAACCCTTAGTGGAATTTCCGTAAATGGGATTTTCCCATGTATTTTACCAGGAAACATAGATAAAGCAGGCTGGAAAGGTCAGTGCCCTCCTCACCATACCCAAGCAATCTGAGTTTCTTTGCAATGTCGATTTTGCTCTATGAGTTCATGGTGACCTAACCCTAAGTGGAATTTTTGTAAATTGGATTTTCCCATATATTTTACCAGGGAGCATAGATAGGTGAGGCTGGAAAGGTCAGTGTCCTCCTAACCATACCCAAGCATTCTGAGTTTGTTGGCAATATCAATTTTCCTCTACAGGTTCATGGTGACCTAACCCTAACCCTAAGTGGAATTGTCCTAAATGGATTTTCCCATATATTTTACCAGGAAACACAGAATAGGCAGACTGGAAATGTCAGTGCCCTCCTAACGATACCCAAGCACTCCGGGTTTTTTGGCAATGTCCATTTTGCTCTACGAGTTCATGGTCACCTAACCCTAAACCTAAGTGGAATTTTCCTAAATGGGATTTCCCCATGTATTTTACCAGGAAAACCATAAGTAGCACCAGTGGGAAAGTCACTTCCCTCCTATGGTGGAACCACTTCAGTCCTCCTAACCATACCCAAGCACTCCGAGTTTGTTGGCAATATCCATTTTCCTCTACGGGTTGATCATGACCTAACCCTATCCCGAAGTAGAATTTTCCTAAATGGGTTTTTCCCGTATATTTTACCAGAAAACATAGAAAAGGCAGGCTGGAAAGGTCAGTGCCCTCCTAACCATACCCAAGCACTTTTTGGCAATGTCCATTTTGCTCTACGGGTTCATGGTGACCTAACCCTAACACTAAGTGGAATTTTCCTAAATGGGATTTCCCCTTGTATTTTATCAGGAAACCTAGATAAAGCAGGTTATAAAGGTCATTGCCCTCCTAACCATAGTCAAATAGTCCTAGTTTGTTGGCAATGTCCATTTTGCTCTACGAGTTCATGGTGACCTAACCCTAACCCTAAGTGGAATTTTCCTAAATGGGATTTTCCCATTTCTTTTATCAGGAAATATAGATAGGGCAGTCTGGAAAGGTCAGTACCCTCCTAACCATACCCAAGCACTCCGAATTTGTTGGCAATGTCCATTTTGCTCTACGGGTTCATGGTGACCTAACCCTAACCCTAAGTGCAAGTTTCCTGAACGTTATTTTCCCATGTATTGTACCATGAAACATAGATATGGCGGGTTGGAGAGGTCAGTTCCCTCCTAACCATACCCAAGCATTCTGAGATTGTTGGCAATATCCATATGATTCTACAAGTTCATGGTGAACTAACCCTAACCCTAAGTGGAATTTTTCTAAATGGGATTTCCCCATATATTTTACCAGGAAACATAGATAAAGCAGGCTGGAAATGTCAGTGCCCTCCTAATCATACCCAAGCAATTCGAGTTTTTTGGCAATGTCCATTTTGCTCTACGAGTTCATGGTGACCTAACCCTAAACCTAAGTGGAATTTTCCTAAAATGGACTTTCTCATATATTTTACCAGGAAACAGAGATAGGTGAGGCTGGAAAGGTTAATGCCCTCCTACCTATACCCAAGCACTCTAGGATTGTTGGCAATATCCATTTTCCTCTACGGGTTAATGTTGACCTAACCCTAACGCTAAGTGAAATTTTCCTAAATGGGATTTTCCCATATATTTTACCAGGAAGAATAGATAGGTGAGGCTGGAAAGGTAAGTGCCCTCCTAACCATACCCAAGAACTCTGAGTTTGTTGGCGATATCCATTTTCCTCTACGGGTTCATGGTGACCTAACCCTAACCCTAAGTGGAATTTTCCTAAATGGGATTTTCCCATGTATTTTACCAGGAAAAAAAGATAAAGCAGGCTGGAAAGGTCATTGCCCTCCTAACCATAGCCAAGCACTCTGAGTTTGTTGGAAATGTCCATTTTGCTCTGCGAGTTCATAGTGACCTAACCGTAACCCTTAGTGGAATTTCCGTAAATGGGATTTTCCCATGTATTTTACCAGGAAACATAGATAAAGCAGGCTGGAAAGGTCAGTGCCCTCCTCACCATACCCAAGCAATCTGAGTTTCTTTGCAATGTCGATTTTGCTCTATGAGTTCATGGTGACCTAACCCTAAGTGGAATTTTTGTAAATTGGATTTTCCCATATATTTTACCAGGGAGCATAGATAGGTGAGGCTGGAAAAGTCAGTGTCCTCCTAACCATACCCAAGCATTCTGAGTTTGTTGGCAATATCAATTTTCCTCTACAGGTTCATGGTGACCTAACCCTAACCCTAAGTGGAATTGTCCTAAATGGATTTTCCCATATATTTTACCAGGAAACACAGAATAGGCAGACTGGAAATGTCAGTGCCCTCCTAACCATACCCAAGCACTCCGGGTTTTTTGGCAATGTCCATTTTGCTCTACGAGTTCATGGTCACCTAACCCTAAACCTAAGTGGAATTTTCCTAAATGGGATTTTTCAATGTATTTTACCAGGAAACATAGAAAAGACAGGGTGGTAAGGTCAGTGCCCTTCTAACCATACCCAAGCATTCTGAGTTTGTTGGCAATATCAATTTTCCTCTACAGGTTCATGGTGACCTAACCCTAACCCTAAGTGGAATTGTCCTAAATGGATTTTCCCATATATTTTACCAGGAAACATAGATAAAGCAGGCTGGAAATGTCAGTGCCCTCCTAATCATACCCAAGCAATTCGAGTTTCTTGGCAATGTCCATTTTGCTCTACGAGTTCATGGTGACCTAACCCTAAACCTAAGTGAAATTTTCCTAAAATGGACTTTCTCATATATTTTACCAAGAAACATAGAATAAGCAGACTTGAAATGTCAGTGCCCTCCTAACCATACCCAAGCACTCCGAGTTTTTTGGCAATGTCCATTTTGCTCTACGAGTTAATGGTGACCTATCCCTAAACCTAAGTGGAATTTTCCTAAATGGGATTTTTCAATGTATTTTACCAGGAAACATAGAAAAGACAGGGTGGTAAGGTCAGTGCCCTTCTAACCATACACAAGCACTCTGAGATTGTTGGCAATATCCATTTTGCTCTACAAGTTCATAGAGACCTAACCCTAACCTTATGTGGAATTTTCCTAAATTGGATTTTCCCATATATTTTACCAGGAAATATAGATAGGGCAGTCAGGAAAGGTCAGTGCCCGCCTAACCATACCCAAGCAATCCGAGTTTCTTGGCAATGTCCATTTTGCTCTACGAGTTCATGGTGACCTAACCCTAACCCTAAGTGGAATTTTCCTAAATGGGATTTTCCCATTTCTTTTATCAGGAAATATAGATAGGGCAGTCTGGAAAGGTCAGTACCCTCCTAACCATACCCAAGCACTCCGAATTTGTTGGCAATGTCCATTTTGCTCTACGGGTTCATGGTGACCTAACCCTAACCCTAAGTGCAAGTTTCCTGAACGTTATTTTCCCATGTATTGTACCATGAAACATAGATATGGCGGGTTGGAGAGGTCAGTTCCCTCCTAACCATACCCAAGCATTCTGAGATTGTTGGCAATATCCATATGATTCTACAAGTTCATGGTGAACTAACCCTAACCCTAAGTGGAATTTTCCTAAATGGGATTTCCCCATATATTTTACCAGGAAACATAGATAAAGCAGGCTGGAAATGTCAGTGCCCTCCTAATCATACCCAAGCAATTCGAGTTTCTTGGCAATGTCCATTTTGCTCTACGAGTTCATGGTGACCTAACCCTAAACCTAAGTGGAATTTTCCTAAAATGGACTTTCTCATATATTTTACCAGGAAACATAGATAGGTGAGGCTGGAAAGGTTAGTGCCCTCCTAACTATACCCAAGCACTCTAGGATTGTTGGCAATATCCATTTTCCTCTACGGGTTAATGTTGACCTAACCCTAACCCTAAGTGGAATTTTCCTAAATGGGATTTTCCCATGTATTTACCAGGAAATATAGATGGTGCAGGATGGAAAAGTCAATGTCCTCCTCATATATACCCAAGTACTCCTAGTTTGTTGGCAGTGTACATTTTGCTGTAAGAGTTGATGGTGACCTACCCCTAACTCTAAGTGGAATTTTCCTAAATGGGATTTTCCCATGTATTTTACCAGGAAGCATAGATGGGTGAGACTGGAAAGGTCAGTGTCTTCCTTACCATACCCAAGCACTCCGAATTTGTTGACAATGTCCATTTTACTATGTGAGTTCATGGTGACCTAACCGTAACCCTAAGTAGAATTTTCCTAAAGGTGATTTTCCCATGTATTTTGTAAGGAAACAGAGAAAAGGTAGGCTGGAAAGGTCAGTGCCCTCCCAACTATACCCAAGCACTGGAGGATTGTTGGCAATATCCATTTTCCTCTACGGATTAATGTTGACCTAACCCTAACTCTAAGTAGAATTTTCCTAAATGGGTTTTTCCCGTATATTTTACCAGGAAACATAGAAAACGCAGACTGGAAATGTGAGCGCCCACCTCACCATACCCAAGCACTCTGTGTTACTTGGAGATGTCCATTTTGCTCTACGGGTTCCTGGTGACCTAACCCTAAGCGGAATTATACTAAATGGGATTTTCCCATGTATTTTGCCAGGAAATATAGATAGGGCAGTCTGGAAAGCTCAGTGCCCTCCTAACCATAGCCAAGCACTCTGACTTTGTTGGCGATGTCCATTTTGCTCTACGGGTTCATGGTGACCTAACCCTAACCCCAAGGGGAATTTTCCTAAATGGGATTTTCTCATGTATTTTACCCGGAAATAAAGCCAGGCTGGAGAGGTGAGTGCCCTCCTAACCATATCCAAGCAATCTGAGTTTGTTGGCAGTGTCCATTTTGCTTTGACTGTTCATGGTGACCTAACCCTAACCCTAAGGGGAATTTTCCTAAAATGAATTTTCTCATGTATTTTACAAGGAAACAAAGAAAAGGCAGGATGGAAAGGTCAGTGCCCTCCTAACCATCCCCAAGCACTCTGAGTTTGTTGGCAATATATATTTTGCTCTACACGTTCATGGTGACCTAACGCTAAACCTAAGTTGAATTTTCCTAAATGGGATTTTCCCATGTATTTTACCAGGAAATATAGAAAAGGCAGGCTGGAGAGGTCAGTGCCCTCCTATCCATACCCAAGCAATCTGAGTTTGTTGGCAGTGTCCATTTTGCTGTAACAGTTCATGGTGACCTAACCCTAATCCTTTGTGGAATTTTCCTAAATCGGATTTTCCCATGTACTTTACCAGGAAATATAGATAGCGCAGGATGGAAATTCAATGCCCTCCTCATATATACCCAAGCACTCCTAGTTTATTGGCAGTGTCCATTTTGCTTAAGAGTTCATGGTGACCTAACCCTAACTCTAAGTGGAATTTTCCTAAATGGGATTTTCCCATGTATTTTACCAGGAAACATAGAAAAGCGAGACTGTTAATGTCAGTGTCCTCCTTACCATACCCAAGCACTCCGAATTTGTTGGCAATGTCCATATAGTTCTACAAGTTCATGGTGACCTAACCTTAACTCTAAGTGGAATTTTCCTGAAGGGTATTTCCCCATGTATTGTACATGGAAACATAGATATGTCGGGTTGGAAAAGTTAGTGCCCTCCTAACCATACCCAAGCAATCTGTGTTTGTTGGCAATGTCAATTTTGCTCTGTGAGTTCAAGGTGACCTAACCCTAACGCTAAGTGAAATTTTCCTAAATGGGATTTTCCCATATATTTTACCAGGAAGAATAGATAGGTGAGGCTGGAAAGGTAAGTGTCCTCCTAACCATACCCAAGCACTCTGAGTTTGTTGGCGATATCCATTTTCCTCTACGGGTTCATGGTGACCTAACCCTAACCCTAAGTGGAATTTTCCTAAAAGGGATTTTCCCATGTATTTTACCAGGAAAAAAAGATAAAGCAGGCTGGAAAGGTCATTGCCCTCCTAACCATAGCCAAGCACTCTGAGTTTGTTGGAAATGTCCATTTTGCTCTGCGAGTTCATAGTGACCTAACCGTAACCCTTAGTGGAATTTCCGTAAATGGGATTTTCCCATGTATTTTACCAGGAAACATAGATAAAGCAGGCTGGAAAGGTCAGTGCCCTCCTCACCATACCCAAGCAATCTGAGTTTCTTTGCAATGTCGATTTTGCTCTATGAGTTCATGGTGACCTAACCCTAAGTGGAATTTTTGTAAATTGGATTTTCCCATATATTTTATCAGGAAGCATAGATAGTGAGGCTCGAAAGGTCAGTGTCCTCCTAACCATACCTAAGCATTCTGAGTTTGTTGGCAATATCAATTTTCCTCTACGGGTTCATGGTGACCTAACCCTAAAGCTAAGTGGAATTTTCCTAAATGGGATTTTCCCGTATATTTTACCAGGAAACATAGAATAGGCAGACTTGAAATGTCAGTGCCCTCCTAACCATACGCAAGCACTCCGAGTTTTTTGGCAATGTCCATTTTGCTCTACGAGTTCATGGTGACCTAACCCTAAAGCTAAGTGGAATTTTCCTAAATGGGATTTCCCCATGTATTTTATCAGGAAACCTAGATAAAGCAGGATATAAAAGTCAGTGCCCTCCTGAACATAGTCAAATAGTCCTAGTTTGTTGGCAATGTCCATTTTGCTCTACGAGTTCATGGTGATCTAACCCTAACCCTAAGTGGAATTTTCCTAAATGTGATTTTTCAATGTATTTTACCAGGAAAAATAGAAAAGGCAGGGTGGTAAGGTCAGTGCCCTCCTAAGCATACACAAGCACTCTGAGATTGTTGGCAATATCCATTTTGCTCTACGAGTTCATAGAGACCTAACCCTAACCTTATGTGGAATTTTCCTAAATTGGATTTTCCCATATATTTTACCAGCAAATATAGATAGGGCAGTCAGGAAAGGTCAGTGCCCTCCTAACCATACCAAGTAATCCGAGTTTCTTGGCAATGTCCATTTTGCTCTACAAGTTCATGGTGACCTAAACCTAAAGCTAAGTGGAATTTTCCTAAATGGGATTTTCCCACTTCTTTTCTCAAGAAATATAGATAGGGCAGGCTGGAAAGGTCAGTACCCTCCTAACCATACCCAACCGAATTTGTTGGCAATATCCATTTTCCTTTACGGGTTAATGTTGACCTAACCCTAACCCTAAGTGGAATTTTCCTAAATGGGATTTTCCCATGTATTTTGTAAGGAAACATAGAAAAGGTAGGCTGGAAAGGTCAGTGCCCTCCAAACTATACCCAAGCACTGTAGGATTATTGGCAATATCCATTTTCCTCTACGGGGCCATGGTGACCTAACCCTAACCCTAAGTGGAATTTTCGTATATGGGATTTTCCCATGTATTTTACCAGGAAAAATAGATAAAGCATGCTGGAAAGGTCATTGCCCTCCTAACCATAGCCAAGCACTCTGAGTTTGTTGGCAATGTCCATTTTGCTCTGCAAGTTCATGGTGACCTAACCCTAACCCTAAGTGGAATTTTCCTAAATGGGTTTTTCCCGTATATTTTACCAGGAAACATAGAAAATGCAGACTGGAAATGTCAGTGCCCACTTAACCATAGCCAAGCACTCCAAGTTTGTTGGCGATTTCCATTTTGCTCTACGCGTTCATGGTGACCTAACCCTAAGGGGAATTTTCCTAAATGGGATTTTCTCATGTATTTTACCAGGAAATATATAAAAGGCAGGCTGGAAAGGTCAGTGCCCTCCTAACCATACCCAAGCACTCTGAGTTTGTTGGCAATATCCATTTTGCTCTACAGGTTCATGGTGACCTAAACCTAACCCGAAGTTGAATTTTCCTAAATGGGATTTTCCCATGTATTTTACCAGGAAATATATAAAAGGCAGGCGGGAGATGTCAGTGCCCTCCTAACCATACCCAAGCAATCTGAGTTTGTTGGCAGTGTTCATTTTGCTGTAACAGTTCATGGTGACCTAACCCTAACGCTAAGTGAAATTTTCCTAAATGGGATTTTCCCATATATTTTACCAGGAAGAATAGATAGGTGAGGCTGGAAAGGTAAGTGTCCTCCTAACCATACCCAAGCACTCTGAGTTTGTTGGCGATATCCATTTTCCTCTACGGGTTCATGGTGACCTAACCCTAACCCTAAGTGGAATTTTCCTAAATGGGATTTTCCCATGTATTTTAACAGGAAAAAAAGATAAAGCAGGCTGGAAAGGTCATTGCCCTCCTAACCATAGCCAAGCACTCTGAGTTTGTTGGAAATGTCCATTTTGCTCTGCGAGTTCATAGTGACCTAACCGTAACCCTTAGTGGAATTTCCGTAAATGGGATTTTCCCATGTATTTTACCAGGAAACATAGATAAAGCAGGCTGGAAAGGTCAGTGCCCTCCTCACCATACCCAAGCAATCTGAGTTTCTTTGCAATGTCGATTTTGCTCTATGAGTTCATGGTGACCTAACCCTAAGTGGAATTTTTGTAAATTGGATTTTCCCATATATTTTAGCAGGGAGCATAGATAGGTGAGGCTGGAAAGGTCAGTGTCCTCCTAACCATACCCAAGCATTCTGAGTTTGTTGGCAATATCAATTTTCCTCTACAGGTTCATGGTGACCTAACCCTAACCCTAAGTGGAATTGTCCTAAATGGATTTTCCCGTATATTTTACCAGGAAACACAGAATAGGCAGACTGGAAATGTCAGTGCCCTCCTAACCATACCCAAGCACACCGGGTTTTTTGGCAATGTCCATTTTGCTCTACGAGTTCATGGTCACCTAACCCTAAACCTAAGTGGAATTTTCCTAAATGGGATTTCCCCATGTATTTTACCAGGAAAAATACATAAAGCATGGTGGAAAAGTCACTTCCCTCCTAACCATACCCAAGCACTCTGAGTTTGTTGGCAATATCCATTTTCCTCTACGGGTTGATCATGACCTAACCCTATCCCGAAGTAGAATTTTCCTAAATGGGTTTTTCCCGTATATTTTACCAGAAAACATAGAAAAGGCAGGCTGGAAAGGTCAGTGCCCTCCTAACCATCCCCAAGCACTCTGTGTTTGTTTGTGATGTCCATTTTGCTCTACGGGTTCATGGTGACCTAACCCTAACCCTAAGTGGAATTTTCCTAAATGGGATTTTCCCGTATATTTTACCAGGAAACATAGAATAGGCAGACTTGAAATGTCAGTGCCCTCCTAACCATACCCAAGCACTCCGAGTTTTTTGGCAATGTCTATTTTGCTCTACGAGTTCATGGTGTTCTAACCCTAACCCTAAGTGGAATTTTCCTAAATGGGATTTCCCCATGTATTTTATCAGGAAACCTAGATAAAGCAGGATATAAAAGTCAGTGCCCTCCTCAACATAGTCAAATAGTCCTAGTTTGTTGGCAATGTCCATTTTGCTCTACGAGTTCATGGTGATCTAACCCTAACCCTAAGTGGAATTTTCCTAAATGTGATTTTTCAATGTATTTTACCAGGAAAAATAGAAAAGGCAGGGTGGTAAGGTCAGTGCCCTCCTAAGCATACACAAGCACTCTGAGATTTTTGGCAATATCCATTTTGCTCTACGAGTTCATAGAGACCTAACCCTAACCTTATGTGGAATTTTCCTAAATTGGATTTTCCCATATATTTTACCAGCAAATATAGATAGGGCAGTCAGGAAAGGTCAGTGCCCTCCTAACCATACCCAAGTAATCTGAGTTTCTTGGCAATGTCCATTTTGCTCTACAGGTTCATGGTGACCTAACCCTAAAGCTAAGTGGAATTTTCCTAAATGGGATTTTCCCACTTGTTTTATCAAGAAATATAGATAGGGCAGGCTGGAAAGGTCAGTACCCTCCTAACCATACCCAACCGAATTTGTTGGCAATATCCATTTTCCTTTACGGGTTAATGTTGACCTAACCCTAACCCTAAGTGGAATTTTCCTAAAAGGGATTTTCCCATGTATTTTGTAAGGAAACATAGAAAAGGTAGGCTGGAAAGGTCAGTGCCCTCCTAACTATACCCAAGCACTGTAGGATTATTGGCAATATCCATTTTCCTCTACGGGGCCATGGTGACCTAACCCTAACCTTAAGTAGAATTTTCGTATATGGGATTTTCCCATGTATTTTACCAGGAAAAATAGATAAAGCATGCTGGAAAGGTCATTGCCCTCCTAACCATAGCCAAGCACTCTGAGTTTGTTGGCAATGTCCATTTTGCTCTGCAATTTCATGGTGACCTAACCCTAACCCTAAGTGGAATTTTCCTAAATGGGTTTTTCCCGTATATTTTACCAGGAAACATAGAAAATGCAGACTGGAAATGTCAGTGCCCACCTAACCATAGCCAAGCACTCCGAGTTTGTTGGCGATTTCCATTTTGCTCGACGCGTTCATGGTGACCTAACCCTAAGGGGAATTTTCCTAAATGGGATTTTCTCATGTATTTTACCAGGAAATATATAAAAGGCAGGCTGGAAAGGTCAGTGCCCTCCTAACCATACCCAAGCACTCTGAGTTTGTTGGCAATATCCATTTTGCTCTACAGGTTCATGGTGACCTAAACCTAACCCTAAGTTGAATTTTCCTAAATGGGATTTTCACATGTATTTTACCAGGAAATATATAAAAGGCAGGCGGGAGATGTCAGTGCCCTCCTAACCATACCCAAGCAATCTGAGTTTGTTGGCAGTGTTCATTTTGCTGTAACAGTTCATGGTGACCTAACCCTAACGCTAAGTGAAATTTTCCTAAATGAGATTTTCCCATATATTTTACCAGGAAGAATAGATAGGTGAGGCTGGAAAGGTAAGTGTCCTCCTAACCATACCCAAGCACTCTGAGTTTGTTGGCGATATCCATTTTCCTCTACGGGTTCATGATGACCTAACCCTAACCCTAAGTGGAATTTTCCTCAATGGGATTTTCCCATGTATTTTACCAGGAAAAAAAGATAAAGCAGGCTGGAAAGGTCATTGCCCTCCTAACCATAGCCAAGCACTCTGAGTTTGTTGGCAATGTCCATTTTGCTCAGCGAGTTCATAGTGACCTAACCGTAACCCTAACTATAATTTTCCTAAATGGGATTTTCCCATGTATTTTACCAGGAAACATAGAAAAGGCAGACTGTTAATGTCAGTGCCCTCCTAACCATACCCAAGCACTCTGAGATTGTTGGCAATATCCATTTTGTTGTACGAGTTCATGGTGACCTAACCCTAACCCTACGTGGAATTTTTGTAAATTGGATTTTCCCATATTTTTTACCAGGAAGCATAGATAGGTGAGGCTGGAAAGGTCAGTGTCCTCCTAACCATACCCAAGCATTCTGAGTTTGTTGGCAATATCAATTTTCCTCTACAGGTTCATGGTGACCTAACCCTAACCCTAAGTGGAATTGTCCTAAATGGATTTTCCCATATATTTTACCAGGAAACACAGAATAGGCAGACTGGAAATGTCAGTGCCCTCCTAACGATACCCAAGCACTCCGGGTTTTTTGGCAATGTCCATTTTGCTCTACGAGTTCATGGTCACCTAACCCTAAACCTAAGTGGAATTTTCCTAAATGGGATTTCCCCATGTATTTTACCAGGAAAAATACATAAAGCATGGTGGAAAAGTCACTTCCCTCCTAACCATACCCAAGCACTCTGAGTTTGTTGGCAATATCCATTTTCCTCTACGGGTTGATCATGACCTAACCCTATCCCGAAGTACAATTTTCCTAAATGGGTTTTTCCCGTATATTTTACCAGAAAACATAGAAAAGGCAGGCTGGAAAGGTCAGTGCCCTCCTAACCATCCCCAAGCACTCTGTGTTTGTTTGTGATGTCCATTTTGCTCTACGGGTTCATGGTGACCTAACCCTAACCCTAAGTGGAATTTTCCTAAATGGGATTTTCCCATATATTTTACCAGGAAACATAGAATGGGCAGACTTGAAATGTCAGTGCCCTCCTAACCATACCCAAGCACTCCGAGTTTTTTGGCAATGTCTATTTTGCTCTACGAGTTCATGGTGATCTAACCCTAACCCTAAGTGGAATTTTCCTAAATGGGATTTCCCCATGTATTTTATCAGGAAACCTAGATAAAGCAGGATATAAAAGTCAGTGCCCTCCTCAACATAGTCAAATAGTCCTAGTTTGTTGGCAATGTCCATTTTGCTCTGCGATTTCATGGTGACCTAACCGTAACCCTAAGTGGAATTTTCCTGAATGGGATTTTCCCATGTATTTTACCAGGAAACATAGATAAAGCAGGCTGGAAAGGTCACTTCCCTCCTAACCATACCCAGGTACTCTGAGTTTGTTGGCAATATCCATTTTCCTCTACGGGTTCATCATGACCTAA
>NW_024100144.1:0-6011 GCF_016545835.1 Crotalus tigris | reverse complement strand
AGCTTTGGCGAGGTGAAGTTCAAGCAGCGTGCTGCTGAAAACATGGCACGGGAGAATTTTAAGGAACACGGCAGTGAGCGTTATTGGGATCTAGGCTCTGAGCGAGTCAGTCCTAGAACCCGCAGACTGACGGCCTTTTCTGAAGCCCCTTCTCACATTTCTGGGAGTTTGACATAAAGGGCAAGAAGTGAGCAGAAACATTAAGACTCTAAGGCCCGCCCCCGCGCCCCCCTCATTCCCACAAATTCCTCCCCGTACAATGCACACAATTAAAGGAAATATTTTTCAGATCCAAAGAACGGCTTTTGGTTTTAATGGTTGGCTTTGGACTAAGAGGACACGCGTGTGAGAGAGATCTTCAGCTTCCCCACTGCCACGAGTACACCGTCAGTCAGTCTTGGGGTTTTATCATTCCTGACCTGAAGGAGTGCCAAGGAGAGGATATTAACAATGCTGGCTCTAAAAAAAAGCTATTCATTCTTAGGAAAGCCTCAGTCTTTCAGATTACCTTGCTGGTCCCCACACAAACCCATTTAAATCCTTTTAGTTGCTGCAGAGAGACATTCGGTTAGATTCTAGGTGGAGCTTTTCACCGTTCTCTATCAGTCGGTAGCTCGCTTATTGCTTGGGTTGGTCGTAGCCGAGGGAATTTTAAAAACAGCGAGGAAAGTGCACAGGAGGCCCGCTTAGGCTCCCATCGCCTGTTTCCTGGCAGAGGGGAAGTCATTTATTGAGAAGAATTGAGTCCTACGGTTAAAGAAGGCATAGCAGCCAGAAAAGGAAATAAACCCTTTTAACATGATTATTATTTTTTATTTATCTATTGAAGCTATTGCATGCTATTAAGGGTCAAAAAACAGTGCCATCAATCCCGTGGTTGAAGCAGGCCCAGCAGCCATTACAAAACTTGTCAATGGCATTTTAAGGCTATTCTTTCTTATTAAAACCTTATTAATCTTAATAGGGCATCATAGTCCTCCTTAACTAGGTTGAAGGCTTTTGAAGCAGATTTCTTCTTCCGAGCCTGTGCCTTGCAGCAATCGGGCCTCCCCTGGCCCTGTTAATAAGGTGTTAATACCGTTAATAAAGACAGAGGACATATCGGTAATTTAAAATGCCACTAAAGAGTTTTCTTTTGGTGGCGGGCATATACCCGCTTTTTTGACCACAGGAGGGCAGAGCTTTCCGTCCGTATCATTAACGTTGAGGCCTTTGCCCAGCATCGGGGACACGAGAAGCTAAGCCGCAAAGCGCAGAGCGTTCCACATCTCTGACTCCTGCCAAAGGGACGGGCCGCTTCCTCGGCTTCGGCGATGTCCGCCGCGCTGGTTCTCACAGCAATCCAGCACATTTCTCCCAGAGGCCTTCTCGGCAATCTGGGGGCTTTCTGTCCTCGTTCTCGGCGGTTCCCCGGGTCCTGTGAGAAAAGCACCTTTCCAAGATGGCCGACTTCCGGCCCTTCGTTCTTAATCGTTCCACCAATTTCCTTTCACAGAAGACCTTCTCTGCATGTCGGACTTTCCGTCCGATCAAATCCGCCGTCCACCGGGGCCTTTCAAAAACGACCTTTCCCGTCGTGGTGGTAGTGGAAGGAGGTAAGGAGATGGGCGAGCGGGCCGGGTTGTATCACACTCTGCCTTTGCAAGGGGCTGTAACTTCCAGCAGGCTCAGGCAATGTGAGGAGGGGGGGGGAGGAAATGCAGGGTTGGCGGTTCAGGAAGGGTGCGCTTGTCCCGAGGCACCGACTGTTCTTCCGGCCTGCTTTTTGCGGGGCGGAGGGTTGGGGGGAGAATGCAGAACACATCTGCCCATTTGCAGAACGGATGGGGCAGAAATAGCATCCCTTGGCGCAACCTGGAGTAAAGAAAACCGGTTTCAGGCCATTGTGTCAGGGTAGGCCAAGTCTTCAGAAACGTGGGCTTTGACAAGCAGCACAGGGAACTCGTCTCTCTGGCTTTTCCTGTGAGAGTGGCTCTGGGTTTATGGTTGGGACCTCCTCCCAGTTAGTGTGTTTGCGAAGCTGTGCTTCGTCGCTTGTCGCGATGCTGTTTGTCAGTTGTATCTTTTCTGCTTTATTTCCAAGCGCCCCCAAAGCACAGGAGAAATTTAAGCGGCTCACGTTACACCGAATAAAATGGGATGAGCAGAAAGGACTCGATGGTTAAGGAAAGTTTCAAAGTAATCAAATGACCTAGAAAGGGGCGAGCCCAACGTGGATGGCTTCGTGAACTGGTCCTTTACTGTCGCCAAAGGGTCGCTTCTTTTCATGAGCTGCTGAGCTTGCAGAGGTCTGTATCCTGCCTTTTCTAAAGGAAGGGCAGAATTCTCACCTTCTGTATGAAGAAAGGATGTTTCCGATCTGACCGATCTCGAGTGTACTTTTGCACAGACACATCCATCTTCAGTTGTTTCCCCATTCTTACACCCTAAGCAGTTTATTTTTCTTGCAGATGAGGAGGAATCTGTGAAAAAAAACCCAACAAATGTTACCTGGTTTGGGAGGCGAGTAGTATTTATGGTATGGTCTAACTGAGGCGTTTTGGTGATTCCCAGGTCAATAAGAAAGTCCTGGTTTTTATTACGTGCCCCCTTAGCGACAGGACAGAGAAACACTTCAGAAATGAACTGGGGTGCTCTTACAATGTCCCTTCTAGAGCACCCCTCCTCTTTAATTCAAAAAGGGGATGAGGTCATGGAGCGCGAGCTTTGGCGAGGTGAAAGTTCAAGCAGCGTGCTGCGAAACCACATGGACACGGGAGCATTTTAAGAAACAAGGCACATCTGAGCGTTATTGGGCATCTAGGCTCTGAGCCGACGTCAGTCCTAGAAACCCGGCAGGAAGTGACGGCGTTCTGAAGCCCCTTCTCACATGTCTGGGCGTTTGACATAAAGGGCAAGAAGTGAGCAGAAACATTAAGACTCTAAGCCCCGCCCCCGCGCCCCCCTCATTCCCACAAATTCCTCCCCGTACAATGCACACAATGAAAGGAAATATTTTTCAGATCCACAGAACGGCTTTTGGTTTTAATGTTTGGCTTTGGACTAACAGGACACGCGTGTGAGAGAGATCTTCAGCTTCCCCGCTGCCACAAGTACACCTTCAGTCAGTCTTGGGGGTTTATCATTCCTGCCCTGCAGGAGTGCCAAGGAGAGGATATTAAAATGTCTGGCTCTAAAAAATGCCATTCTACTCTTAGGAAAGCTCAGGTCTTTCAGATACTCGGGCTGGTCCTCACAAAACCCATTTAATCCTTTTTTTGCTGCAGAGGAGGAACATTCGCAAGCTATAGCTGGAGCTCCAAGTCTTTATTCCGTGTAGCCGCTTTTGCTTGGGTTGGTCGTAGCCGCAGGGATATGTAAAAACAGGCGAGGAAAGTGACAGGAGGCCCGCACTAGGCTCCCATCGCCTGTTCCGGGAGAGGGGAAGTTATTATGAGAAGAATTGAGTCCTACGGTTAAAGAAGGCATAGCAGCCAGAAAAGTAAATAAACCCTTTTAACATGATTTTAAGATGGTTATTATTTTTTTATTTATCTATTGAAGCTATTGCGTGCTATTAAGGGTCAAAAAACAGTGCCATCCATCCCGTGGTTGAAGCAGGCCCAGCAGCCGTTACAAAACTTGTCAATGGCATTTTAAGGCTACTCTTTCTTATTAAAACCTTATTAATATTAATAGTGCATCATAGTCCTCCTTAACTAGGTTGAAGGCTTTTGAAGCAGATTTCTTCTTCCGCGCCTGTGCGTTGCAGCAAACGGGCCTCCCCTGGCACTGTTAATAAGGTGTTAATACCGTTAATAAAGACAGAGAATATCGTAATTTTAAAATGCCATTAAAAGCGTTTATTTCTTTTGCTGGCGGCAATACCCGTTTTTGACCACAGGAGGGCAGAGCTTTGCGTCCCGTAGCATTCACGTTGAGGCCTTTTGCCCAGCATCGGGACACCGAGAAGCTAAGCCGCAAAGCGCAGTAGCGTTTCCACTCTATCGCTCATCTGCAAAAGGAACGGGCCCCGGCTTCCTTCGGCCTTCGGCGCATGTCCGACGCTGGTTCTTCACAAGCAATCACAATCTCCCAGAGGCACTTCTCGCAATTGGTGGCTTCCTGCCCTCGTTCTCGGCGTTCCCCGGCGCCGTGCGTAAAAGCACCTTTCCCCAAGATGGCCGATCCTCGGCCCTCCGCTTATTAAGCGCTATCCCAACTTCCTTTCACAGAAGACCTTCTCTGCATGTCGGACTTTCCGTCCGATCACATCCGCCGTCCACCGGGGCCTTTGAAAAACGACCTTTCCCGTGGTGGTGGTGGTGGAAGGAGGTAAGGAGATGGGCGAGCGGGCCGGGTTGTATCACACTCTGCCTTTGCAAGGGGCTGTAACGTCCAGCAGGCTCAGGCAATGTGAGGAGGGCGGGGGGGAAATGCAGGGTTGGCGTTTCAGGAAGGGTGCACTTGTCCCGACGCACCGACGGTTCTTCCGGCCTGCTTTTGGTGGGGCGGAGGGTTGGGGGGAGAATGCAGAACACATCTGCCCATTTGCAGAACGGATGTGGCAGAAATAGCATCCCTTGGCGCACCCTGGAGTAAAGAAAACCGGTTTCAGGCCCTTGTGTCAGGGTAGGCCAAGTCTTCAGAAACGTGGGCTTTGACAAGCAGCACAGGGAACTCGTGTCTCTGGCTTTTCCTTTGAGAGTGGCTCTGGGTTTATGGTTGGGACCTCTCCAGGTATTGTAGTTTGCGAAGCTGTGCTGTTTTCGGGGGTACGGGGGCTTTGTCGCGATGCTGTTTGTCAGTTGTATCTTTTCTGCTTTCTTTCAAGGTCCCAAAGCAAGGGCGAGAAAATTTAAGCGGGGCTTCACGTAACACCGAATAAAAGGGATGAGCAGAAAGGAGATGTAAGAAAGTTTTTAAAGTAATCAATGACCTAGAAGGGGCGAGCCCAACGTGGTGGCTTCGTGAACTGGTCTTTGACTGTCGCAAAGGTTCGTTCTTCATGAGCTACTGGAGCTTCGCAGAGGTCTGTATCCTGCCTTTCTAAAGGAAGGGCAGAATTCTCACATTCTGTACTGAATAAAAGATGTTTCCCGACTTGGACCGATACTCGAGTGTACTTTTGACACCAGACACATCCATCTTCAAGTTGTGTCCCCATTTCTTACACCCTAAGCAGTTTATTTTTCTTGAGATGAGGAGGAATCTGTGAAAAAAAAAACACAACAAATGTTCCATGGTTTGGGAGGCGAGTAGTATTTATGGTATGGTCTAACTGAGACGTTGGTGATCCCGAGTCATAAGAAAGTCCTGGTTTTTATTATGCCCCCTTAGCGACCGAGGGACAGCGAAAACACCTTAGAACTGAACTGTGGGGTGCTCTGTACAATTGTCCCTTCAGAGCACCCCTCCTATTTAATTCAAAAAGTGGGAGAGGTCAGGAACGGAGCTTTGGCGAGGTGAAGTTCAAGCAGCGTGCTGCTGAAAACATGGCACGGGAGCATTTTAAGAAACACGGCACTGAGCGTTATTGGGATCTAGGCTCTGAGCGAGTCAGTCCTAGAACCCGCAGACTGACGGCCTTTTCGGAAGCCCCTTCTCACATTTCTGGGCGTTTGACATAAAGGGCAAGAAGTGAGCAGAAACATTTAAGACTCTAAGGCCCGCCCCCGCGCCCCCCTCATTCCCACAAATTCCTTCCCGTACAATGCACACAATTAAAGGAAATATTTTTCAGATCCAAAGAACGGCGTTTGGTTTTAAGGTTTGGCTTTGGACTAAGAGGACACGCGTGTGAGAGAGATCTTCAGCTTCCCCACTGCCACGAGTACACCTTCAGTCAGTCTTGGGGTTTTATCATTCCTGCCCTGCAGGAGTGCCAAGGAGAGGATATTAAAATGTCTGGCTCTAAAAAATGCTATTCTACTATTAGGAAAGCTCAGGTCTTTCAGATACCTTGCTGGTCCCCACACACCCCATTTAATCCTTTTTGTTGCTGCAGAGAGACATTCGGTTAAGCTCTAGCT